>NC_092710.1:7908374-7915874 GCF_047496885.1 Scyliorhinus torazame | reverse complement strand
AGTGAGTGTTTCAGTTTAAGAGTGTCTCTCTGGGAATCTCTCTGTCTTGTCTGTCGGTCAGTGTGTGTGAGTGTGAGTGAGTTTGAGTGTGAGTGAGTGTGAGTGAGTGTGAGTGAGTGTGAGTGAGTGTTTCAGTTTAAGAGTGTCTCTCTGGGTGTCTCTCTGTCTTGTCTGTCGGTCAGTGTGAGTGTGAGTGAGTGAATGTGAGTGTGTGTGAGTGTGAGTGAGTGAGTGTTTCAGTTTAAGAGTGTCTCTCTGGGTGTCTCTCTGTCTTGTCTGTCGGTCAGTGTGTGTGAGTGTGTGTGTGAGTGAGTGTGAGTGAGTGTGAGTGAGTGTTTCAGTTTAAGAGTGTCTCTCTGGGTGTCTCTCTGTCTTGTCTGTCGGTCAGTGTGAGTGTGAGTGTGTGTGAGTGTGTGAGTGAGTGTGAGTGTGTCTGAGCGAGTGTTTCAGTTTAAGAGTGTCTCTCTGGGTGTCTCCCTGTCTTGTCTGTCGGTCAGTGTGAATGAGTGTGAGTGAGTGTGTGTGTGTGTGAGTGAGTGTTTCAGTTTAAGAGTGTCTCTCTGGGTGTCTCTCTGTCTTGTCTGTCGGTCAGTGTGTGTGAGTGTGAGTGAGTGTGAGTGTGAGTGAGTGTGAGTGAGTGAGTGTGTCAGTTTAAGAGTGTCCCTCTGGGTGTCTCTCTGTCTTGTCTGTCGGTCAGTTTGAGTGTGAGTGTGTGTGAGTGAGTGAGTGTGAGTGTGTGTGAGTGTGTGTGAGTGTGAGTGTGAGTGAGTGCGAGTGAGTGTGAGTGAGTGTTTCAGTTTAAGAGTGTCTCTCTGGGAGTCTCTCTGTCTTGTCTGTCGGTCAGTGTGAGTGTGAGTGTGTGTGAGTGTGAGTGTGAGTGAGTGTGAGTGTGTGTGAGTGAGTGTTTCAGTTTAAGAGTGTCTCTCTGGGTGTCTCTCTGTCTTGTCTGTCGGTCAGTGTGAGTGTGAGTGAGTGAATGTGAGTGAGTGAATGTGAGTGAGTGAGTGTGAGTGTGAGTGAGTGTGAGTGAGTGTGTGTGAGTGAGTGTGAGTGAGTGTTTCAGTTTAAGAGTGTCTCTCTGGGTGTCACTCTGTCTTGTCTGTCGGTCAGTGTGAGTGTGAGTGAGTGTGAGTGAGTGTGAGTGTGTGTGAGTGTGAGTGTGTGTCAGCGAGTGTTTCAGTTTAAGAGTGTCTCTCTGGGTGTCTCTCTGTCTTGTCTGTCGGTCAGTGTGAGTGAGTGTGAGTGTGTGTGAGTGTGTGTGAGTGTGAGTGTGTGTGAGCGAGTGTTTCAGTTTAAGAGTGTCTCTCTGGGTGTCTCTCTGTCTTGTCTGTCGGTCAGTGTGAGTGTGAGTGAGTGTGAGTGAGTGTGAGTGAGTGTGAGTGAGTGTTTCAGTTAAAGAGTGTCTCTCTGGGTGTCTCTCTGTCTTGTCTGTCGGTCAGTGTGAGTGTGACTGTGAGTGTGAGTGAGTGTGAGTGTGTGTGTGTGAGTGTTTCAGTTTAAGAGTGTCTCTCTGGGTGTCTCTCTGTCTTGTCTGTCGGTCAGTGTGAGTGTGAGTGTGTGTGAGTGTGTGAGTGAGTGTGAGTTAGTGTGAGTGAGTGTGTGTGTGAGTGTGAGTGTGAGTGAGTGTGAGTGAGTGTGAGTGTGTGTGAGTGAGTGTTTCAGTTTAAGAGTGTCTCTCTGTCTTGTCTGTCGGTCAGTTTGAGTGAGTGTGAGTGTGTGTGTGAGTGTGAGTGAGTGTGTGTGAGTGTGAGTGAGTGTGTGTGAGTGAGTGTTTCAGTTTAAGAGTGTCTCTCTGTCTTGTCTGTCGGTCAGTGTGAGTGTGAGTGTGAGTGGGAGTGTGAGTGTGAGTGTGAGTGCGAGTGTGAGTGCGTGTTCCAGTCTAAGAGTGTCTCTCTGGGTGTCTCTCAGTCTTGTCTGTCGGTCAGTGTGAGTGTGAGTGTGAGTGTGTGTGAGTGAGTGTTTCAGTTTAAGAGTGTCTCTCTGGGTGTCTCTCTGTCTTGTCTGTCGGTCAGTGTGTGTGAGTGTGTGTGTCTGTGAGTGTGTGTGTGTGAGTGTGTGAGTGTGTGTGTGTGTCTGTGAGTGTGTGTGTCTGTGAGTGTGTGTGTCTGTGAGTGTGTGAGTGTCAGTGTGTGTGTCTGTGAGTGTGTGAGTGTGTGTGTGTGTGACTGTGAGTGTGTGTCTGTGAGTGTGTGAGTGTGTGTCTGTGAGTGTGTGTCTGTGAGTGTGTGTCTGTGAGTGTGTGAGTGTGAGTGTGTGTGTCTGTGAGTGTGTGTCTGTGAGTGTGTGTGTCTGTGAGTGTGTGTCTGTGAGTGTGTGTCTGTGAGTGTGTGAGTGTGAGTGTGTGAGTATGTGTGTCTGTGCGCGTTTGTGTCTGTGAGTATGTGTGTCTGTGAGTATGTGAGTGTGAGTGTGTGTGTCTGTGAGTGTGTGTGTCTGCGAGTGTGTGACTGTGAGTGTGTGTGACTGTGAGTGTGTGTGTCTGTGTGTGTGTGTCTGTGAGTGTGTGTGTCTGTGTGTGAGTGAGTGTGAGGGTGTGTGAGTGTGTGTGAGTGTGTGTGTGTGAGTGTGTGTGAGCGAGTGTTTCAGTTTAAGAGTGTCTCTCTGGGTGTCTCTCTGTCTTGTCTGTCGGTCAGTGTGTGTGAGTGTGTGTGTGTGAGTGAGTGTGAGTGTGTGAGTGAGTGTGAGTGAGTGTGAGTGAGTGTGTGTGTGAGTGAGTGAGTATGTGTGAGTAAGTAAGTGTGAGTGTGTGTGAGTTTCAGTTTAAGAGTGTCTCTCTGGGTGGCTCTCTGTCTTGTCTGTCGGTCAGTGTGAGTGTGAGTGAGTGTGAGAGTGTGTGTGTGAGTGTGTGTGAGTGTGTGTGAGTGTGAGTGTGTGTGAGTGTGTGTGAGTGTGAGTGTGTGAGTGGGTGTGTGTGTGAGTGTGAGTGAGTGGGTGTGAGTGTGAGTGAGTGTGAGTGAGTGTGTGTGAGTGTGAGTGTGAGTGTGTGTGTGTGTGAGCGAGTGTTTCAGTTTAAGAGTGTCTCTCTGGGTGGCTCTCTGTCTTGTCTGTCGGTCAGTGAGTGTGTGTGAGTGTGAGTGAGTGTGAGTGTCTGAGTGTGAGTGTGAGTGTGTGTGAGTGCGTGTGAGTGTGTGTGTGTGTGTGTGTGTGAGTGTGAGTGAATGTGAGCGAGTGAGTGTGAGTGAGTGTAAGTGTGTGTGAGTGTGTGTGAGCGAGTGTTTCAGTTTAAGAGTGTCTCTCTGGGTGTCTCTCTGTCTTGTCTGTCAGTCAGTGTGAGTGTGAGTGAGTGTGAGTGAGTGTGAGTGAGTGTGTGTGAGTGTGTGTGAGTGATTGTTTCAGTTTAAGAGTGTCTCTCTGTCTTGTCTGCCGGTCAGTGTGAGTGTGAGTTAGTATGAGTGAGTGTGAGTGTGTGTGTGAGTGTGAGTGTGAGTGAGTGTGAGTGAGTGTGTGTGAGTGTGAGTGAGTGTGTGTGAGTGAGTGTTTCAGTTTAAGAGTGTCTCTCTCTCTTGTCTGTCAGTCAGTGTGAGTCTGAGTGAGTGTGAGTGTGAGTGAGTGTGAGTGAGTGTGAGTGAGTGTGAGTGAGTGTGAGTGTGAGTGAGTGTTTCAGTTTAAGAGTGTATCTCTGGGTGTCTCTCTGTCTTGTCTGTCGGTCCGTGTGAGTGTGTGTGAGTGTGAGTGTGAGTGTGAGTGTGAGTGAGTGTGAGTGTGAGTGAGTGTTTCAGTTTAAGAGTGTCTCTCTGGGTGTCTCTCAGTCTTGTCTGTCGGTCCGTGTGAGTGTGAGTGTGTGTGAGTGTGAGTGTGAGTGAGTGTGAGTGAGTGTTTCAGTTTAAGAGTGTCTCTCTGGGTGTCTCTCTGTCTTGTCTGTCGGTCAGTGTGAGTGTGAGTGTGTGTGAATGTGTGAGTGATTGTGAGTGAGTGTGTGTGAGCGAATGTTTCAGTTTTAGAGTGTCTCGCTGGGTGTCTCACTGTCTTGTCTGTCGGTCAGTGTGAGTGTGAGTGTGTGTGAGTGTGTGTGAGTGTGTGAGTGAGTGTGAGTGAGTGTGCGTGTGTGTGAGTGTGTGTGAGCGAGTGTTTCAGTTTAAAAGTGTCTCTCTGGGTGTCTCTCTGTCTTGTCTATCGGTCAGTGTGAGTGAGTGTGAGTGAGTGTGTGTGTGTGAGTGAGTGTTTCAGTTTAAGAGCGTCTCTCTGTCTTGTCTGTCGGTCAGTGTGAGTGAGTGTGAGTGTATGTGTGTGAGTGTGATTGTGTGTGTGTGAGTGTGAGTGTGAGTGTGTGTGTGTGAGTGTGAGTGTGAGTGAGTGTGTGTGAGTGTGAGTGAGTGTGTGTGAGTGAGTGTTTCAGTTTAAGAGTGTCTCTCTGTCTTGTCTGTCGGTCAGTGTGAGTGTGAGTGTGAGTGTGAGTGAGTGTGAGTGTGAGTGCGAGTGTGAGTGCGTGTTTCAGTCTAAGAGTGTCTCTCTGGGTGTCTCACTGTCTTGTCTGTCGGTCAGTGTGAGTGTGAGTGTGAGTGTGAGTGAGTGTGAGTGTGTGTGAGCGAGTGTTTCAGTTTAAGAGCGTCTCTCTGGGTGTCTCTCTGTCTTGTCTGTCGGTCAGTGTGTGTGAGTGTAAGTGTGTGTGAGTGTGTGTGTGTGAGTGTGTGTGAGTGTGTGTGAGTGTGAGTGAGTGTGAGTGAGTGTTTCAGTTTAAGAGTGTCTCTCTCGGTGTCTCTCTGTCTTGTCTGTCGGTCAGTGTGAGTGTGAGTGAGCGTG
This sequence comes from Scyliorhinus torazame, assembly GCF_047496885.1. Taxonomy (NCBI): domain Eukaryota; kingdom Metazoa; phylum Chordata; class Chondrichthyes; order Carcharhiniformes; family Scyliorhinidae; genus Scyliorhinus; species Scyliorhinus torazame. Next base: position 7,911,134 of record NC_092710.1, on the reverse strand, counting down.
AGTGTGAGTGAGTGTGAGTGAGTGTGAGTGTGAGTGAGTGTGAGTGAGTGTTTCAGTTTAAGAGTGTCTCTCTGGGTGTCTCTCTGTCTTGTCTGTCGGTCAGTGTGTGTGAGTGTGTGTGAGTGTGAGTGAGTGTGAGTGAGTGTTTCAGTTTAAGAGTGTCTCTCTGGGTGTCTCTCTGTCTTGTCTGTCGGTCAGTGTGAGTGTGAGTGAGCGTGAGTGTGAGTGAGTGTGAGTGAGTGTGAGTGTGAGTGAGTGTGAGTGAGTGTTTCAGTTTAAGAGTGTCTCTCTGGGTGTCTCTCTGTCTTGTCTGTCGGTCCGTGTGAGTGTGTGTGAGTGTGAGTGTGAGTGAGTGTGAGTGTGTGTTTCAGTTTAAGAGTGTCTCTCTGGGTGTCTCTCTGTCTTGTCTGTCAGTCAGTGTGAGTGTGAGTGAGTGTGAGTGAGTGTGAGTGAGTGAGTGTGAGTGAGTGTGAGTGAGTGTGTGTGAGTGTGAGTGAGTGTGTGTGAGTGAGTGTTTCAGTTTAAGAGTGTCTCTCTGGGTGTCTCTCTGTCTTGTCTGTCGGTCCATGTGAGTGTGTGTGAGTGTGAGTGTGAGTGTGAGTGAGTGTGAGTGAGTGTTTCAGTTTAAGAGTGTCTCTCTGGGTGTCTCTCTGTCTTGTCTGTCGGTCAGTGTGAGTGTGAGTGTGTGTGAGTGTGTGAGTGTGTGAGTGAGTGTGAGTGAGTGTGAATGAGTGTGAGCGAGTGTTTCAGTTTAAGAGTGTCTCTCTGGGTGTCTCTCTGTCTTGTCTGTCGGTCAGTGTGTGTGTGAGTGTGTGTGAGTGTGTGAGTGAGTGTGAGTGAGTGTGAATGAGTGTGAGCGAGTGTTTCAGTTTAAGAGTGTCTCTCTGGGTGTCTCTCTGTCTTGTCTGTCGGTCAGTGTGAGTGAGTGTGAGTGAGTGTGAGTGAGTGTGTGTGAGTGTGAGTGAGTGTGTGTGAGTGAGTGTTTCAGTTTAAGAGTGTCTCTCTGTCTTGTCTGTCGGTCAGTGTGAGTGTGAGTTTGAGTGTGAGTGAGTGTGAGTGTGTGTGTGAGTGTGAGTGTGTGTGTGTGAGTGTGAGTGAGTGTGAGTGAGTGTGTGTGAGTGTGAGTGAGTGTGTGTGAGTGAGTGTTTCAGTTTAAGAGTGTCTCTCTGTCTTGTCTGTCGGTCAGTGTGAGTGTGAGTGTGAGTGTGAGTGAGTGTGAGTGTGAGTGTGAGTGCGAGTGTGAGTGCGTGTTTCAGTCTTAGAGTGTCTCTCTGGGTGTCTCTCTGTCTTGTCTGTCGGTCAGTGTGAGTGTGAGTGTGAGTGTGAGTGTGTGTGAGTGTTTCAGTTTAAGAGTGTCTCTCTGGGTGTCTCTCTGTCTTGTCTGTCGGTCAGTGTGTGTGAGTGTGAGTGAGTGTGAATGTGTGTGAGCGAGTGTTTCAGTTTAAGAGCGTCTCTCTGGGTGTCTCTCTGTCTTGTCTGTCGGTCAATGTGTGTGAGTGTGAGTGTGTGAGTGTGTGAGTGTGTGTGACTGTGTGTGTGTGAGTGTGTGTGTGTGAATGTGAGTGAGTGTGAGTGAGTGTTTCAGTTTAAGAGTGTCTCTCTGGGTGTCTCTCTGTCTTGTCTGTCGGTCAGTGTGAGTGTGAGTGAGTGTGAGTGAGTGTGAGTGTGAATGAGTGTGAGTGAGTGTGAGTGAGTGTTTCAGTTTAAGAGTGTCTCTCTGGGTGTCTCTCTGTCTTGTCTGTCGGTCCGTGTGAGTGTGAGTGTGTGTGAGTGTGAATGTGAGTGTGAGTGTGAGTGAGTGTGAGTGAGTGTTTCAGTTTAAGAGTGTCTCTCTGGGTGTCTCTCTGTCTTGTCTGTCGGTCAGTGTGAGTGTGAGTGTGCGTGAGTGTGTGAGTGAGTGTGAGTGTGTGTGAGCGAGTGTTTCAGTTTTAGAGTGTCTCGCTGGGTGTCTCTCTGTCTTGTCTGTCGGTCAGTGTGAGTGTGAGTGTGTGTGAGTGTGTGTGAGTGTGTGTGAGTGTGTGAGTGAGTGTGAGTGAGTGCGAATGAGTGTGAGCGAGTGTTTCAGTTTAAGAGTGTCTCTCTGGGTGTCTCTCTGTCTTGTCTGTCGGTCAGTGTGAGTGAGTGTGAGTGAGTGTGAGTGAGTGTGTGTGAGTGTGAGTGAGTGTGTGAGTGAGTGTTTCAGTTTAAGAGTGTCTCTCTGTCTTGTCTGTCGGTCAGTGTGAGTGTGAGTGTGAGTGTGAGTGAGTGAGTGTGAGTGTGTGTGTGAGTGTGAGTGTGTGTGTGTGAGTGTGAGTGTGAGTGAGTGTGAGTGAGTGTGTGTGAGTGTGAGTGAGTGTGTGTGAGTGAGTGTTTCAGTTTAAGAGTGTCTCTCTGTCTTGTCTGTCGGTCAGTGTGAGTGTGAGTGTGAGTGAGTGTGAGTGTGAGTGTGAGTGCGAGTGTGAGTGCGTGTTTCAGTCTAAGAGTGTCTCTCTGGGTGTCTCTCTGTCTTGTCTGTCGGTCAGTGTGAGTGTGAGTGTGAGTGTGAGTGTGTGTGAGTGTTTCAGTTTAAGAGTGTCTCTCTGGGTGTCTCTCTGTCTTGTCTGTCGGTCAGTGTGTGTGAGTGTGAGTGTGAGTGTGAGTGAGTGTGAGTGTGTGTGAGCGAGTGTTTCAGTTTAAGAGCGTCTCTCTGTTTGTCTCTCTGTCTTGTCTGTCGGTCAATGTGTGTGAGTGTGAGTGTGTGAGTGTGTGAGTGTGTGTGTGTGAATGTGAGTGAGTGTGAGT